>NC_056746.1:112743563-112748563 GCF_019279795.1 Protopterus annectens | reverse complement strand
TTTCACTACTTCTCTTCTCCTTATCCTATCTCCACTATCTCTCTCAGCCCACTACCTCCTTCACCTTCAAATCCTTTCACATAACTAACCACCACAACTCACCTCAATTACAACCATACTCACTTATTTCCCCCTATTTATACCCCTCAGACAACCTCCTTCTTTATCGATATAGACTTATCTCCCATCACACAATATCCATTCCCATAACTACCAATAAAACCGCCCATTTTACCACAAAACCCAATCTCACAACCTTGCTATCTATCCACCTAAACTATTATATACCCCACCTAATTGGTACTCTCTTATCTGGTGACATCCATCCCAACCCAGGCCCTGCCACTATATCCACCACTACTAAATCCTTATTATTCACTTCCTTAAATCCACAAAGTATCGTTAACAAAGTCCCAAACCTTCATGCTTGGCTAATACACAATAAACCTGACATCTTGACTATCTCTGAAACCTGGCTAAAGCCTCATATTAAGGACTCTGAAATTATTCCCCCTAACTCCATCATAAGAAAGGATAGACCTCTCAAAAGGCGGAGTAGCTCTCATATATTCCTCCTCCCTAGTAGTTACACCCTACAACAAACCTATCCCACAATTTAACAACGCTGAACTTCTCCTTACTCTATTACAGATCAATAATCACAAGCACATATATATAGCTTCCTCTATATCCCACCAGGGATAATATCTCTACACTTGAACTTATACTCTGTTGGCTTTCCAGTAACATTAGTAACGAAACCATAATCCTTGGTGATGTAAACATTAACTGGGCCCTTATCCAGGCTCCTGCAAACACCACCAATATCAACCTCTACAATTTCTCTCAACTAGTCAACTTGCCCACTTACCCTGCCAAAACCCCCTCAAATGGGAGCATATTGGACTGGATTCTAGTCTCTCATCCCCACTATTTCACCAACAGCGGCATCCTTCCCGACCCTCTAGGTGATCACCTACCCACCTTTACACACCGACTTCCCACTATCCTTCAACTGACCCACAACATCATTACTATCCGTGACGAAAAAGTTCAACCCAACAACCTTTTCAAACTCTCTAAAAGCAGTAAATTGGACCTGTCTAAAAACACTACCTCTAGACAATGCTGTCTCATATTTTAACTCAACATTCTTAAAAGTACTTGATTCTCAAGCTCCCCTACGGACTAAAAGAATAAAAACTAATACAGCCCCTTGGCTATCTAAAACTACTCTTTCTACCATGAGACAAAGAGACAAAGCATGGGCACGTTACCAAAAACATAAGGCAACCCCACTCCTTACTTGAATACAAAATGCTCATGCAATAAAGTTAAGAAACACATCTCCTCTGATAGACAAAATTACTACTCTACTCTCCAAAACCAAAACAAAACAACCCTCAAAAATCTGGAAAAGAAACTTCCCTCTTCTCCACCCCAGTAAACCAGATACTCCAAACCCAGATCCTAATGCTCCAGAACTAGATTTAGCTACCCAATTCAATTCCTTCTTTATTGACTCTATTTCCAAACTAACCTCCTCTTTCTCTATTTCTTCCTTCATCTAACACCCTACACCCACCCCAGTATCTCTTCATCCACACCCTACTCTACACCCACTAATCCCACTATACCCCTTTCTACACAAATTCCATCCTCATCTATACCACCCCAACATTCAACACCCCATAACTGCACTCTCTTCACTTTAAATCCCATTCCTACTGCTACCATTAAGAAACTCCTTCAGAAATTGAAACCATGTACCAATGCTCCTGATAATATCCCTTCTTACTTTCTTGCCTACCCCATCAGCATCTTAATTAACCGCTCCCTTCAAGAAGGCTCAGTTCCCCAAATCTGGAAACAAGCATATATCATACCACTACACAAAGGTGGTAACAATAACAGCATTACTAATTTCCGTCCCATAGCCATCCTGTCCCCCATTGCAAAAATCCTTGAAAAATGTGTACAACTCCAACTCCTCCCTCATCTCCTAGACAACAATCTTATCACCCCCACACAACACGGTTTCAGACCTAATCACAGCACCATGACTGCCCTTCTCTCCTTCCTTGAAATCATCAATAAAGCCCGCGACTCGGGACAAATCGTTTCCACCATACTCCTTGATCTTTCTAAAGCTTTCGATACTATCTCTCACACCCTGCTCTTAACTAAACTCTTCAAACTCTACCTATCCTCCTCCTCTTTGAACTGGTTCTCTAGCTATCTTTCCAACAGAAATCAAGCTGTAAAGTGGAAAAAAGCAACTTCCTCCTTTCTAACCACCCCTACCGGAGTTCCACAAGGCTCTATACTGGGTCCTCTACTCTTCAATATCTTTATTAATGACTTCCACAAAGCTATCCCTTTCTCCAGCATCATCCAATATGCTAATGATTCTACTATCATCTGCTCTGCCTCTTCTATCCCCACTCTACAAAAACTTACTCAAGGCCTTTTTCATACAGAGCAATGGATGCTTAGCAATCATCTAGCTCTTAATGCCACCAAAACCAAATTAATGTTATTTACCCCTCAAACTCACTCCCCAACATGAACTCATTCTTAATTACCAGTCAAAATAACTTACCTCTGAAATAGTATCAGACACCAAACTACTCGGGGTTCAGATCGACAACCAACTAAAATTCAATTCCCACCTACAGAAAAACATCAAAAAAACACATAAAAAAATTGGCATGCTGTATAGACAAAAGGACTACCTTACATCCACCACTAGAACCACTCTAGCTACTTCCTTTCTCATCCCCTCCCTTCTATATGGTGCTCCACTACTTACTAATCTTCAGTCCTCATTAAAAAAACAGCTCACTTCATGCTATAATAAAATTGCTAAATTCGCCACCGCTCAAAGGTCTTCCACTCACCATTGTCTCACCCTCCATAAACTAAAATGGTTAGAACTTCCCAACTACCTTACTTACACTCAACTAACTTTAGCCCATAAGCTGATCCTAAACCCCTCCAAGTGTCCCTCCCTTGCTTCTGCCCTTAAAATGCACCTACCAAATAGAGTGCTAAGGTCTAATAATCAAAATTTACTAGAAGTGCACAAACCCATTCATCCCCCAGGCAAGAACCTCCTTTCCTTCGGCCTCGCTCGCCTCTGGAACTCTCTACCACCTAACATCCGCATTACCTCTAACCACTCTACCTTCAAGAAGTCACTTTTCTTACATCTAGCGTCTCAATGGGAATGCTCTTGCTCTCACCCCTCATAACCAACTCTACTAAATGCCCTTAAATACCATAATCTACCTTATTCACCTACTATGTGTGTTCATTAATCTGCATTTATGTTTTTGTATTTCTGTTCCTTCAATTGCTTGTACCAATGCTTTTACTGTCTAAATTATGATGTCATTATGTTTTGCTACTTCAATGTATATAGAAATTACTATCAAATGTTAATGTATATCTATTTTCTGTTTTGGAGCTTTTCTCCCCAGGACTCCATTGAAAACGGGTTCTTCAAGGCCCAATGGACTATCCTGGTAAACCAACTGCAATAAATAAATAAATAAAGTGTGTGTGTGTATGCATTATATAATAAATACTTTCACTACTGTGTGTGTGTGTGTTTGTGTGTGTTTGTATATGTGTGTGTGTGTGTGTGTGTGTGTGTGTGCGTATGTGCATGTGAGAGTGTGTGTCTGTATTATATAATAAATACTTTCACTACTGTGTTTGTGTGTGTGTATTATATAATAAATATTTTCACTACTGTGTGTGTGTGTGTGTGTGTGTGTGTGTGTGTGTGTGTTTGTATCTGTGTGAGTGTCTATGTGTGTGTCTGAATTATATAATAAATACTTCCACTACTATATGTGTGTATGTGTGTGTGTGTATTACATAATAAATACTTTCCCTACTGTGTCTGTGTCTGTATTATATAATAAATATTTTCACTACTGTGTGTGTGTCTGTATTATATAAGAAATACTTTCACTACTGTGTGTGTGTATGTGTGTATGTAATCCTGTATTATACAATAAATATTTTCACTACTGTGTGTGTGTGTGTCTGTATTATATAATAAATACCTTCACTAGTGTGTGTGTGTGTGTGTGTATCTGTATTATACAATGAATACTTACACTACTGTGTGTGTGCGTGTGTGTGTGTGTGTGTCTGTATTATACAATAAATACTTTCAGTACTGTGTGTGTGTCTCTGTATTATACAATAAATACTTTCACTACTTTGTGTGTGTGTATGTGTGTGTGTGTGTGTGTGTGTGTGTGTGTGTGTGTGTCTGTACTATATAATACATACTTTCACTACTGTGTGTGTGTGTGTGTGTGTGTGTATTATATAATAAACACTTTCACTAGTGTGTGTGTGGTGTGTCTGTATTATATAATAAATACTTTATCTACTGTGTGTGTGCGTGTTTGTGTGTCTGTATTATATAATAAATACTTTCACTACTGTGTGTGTGTGTGTGTGTGTGTGTGTGTGTGTGTGTGTGTGTGTGTGTGTGTGTGTATGTGTGTGTGTATTATATAGCAAAAAGTTTCCCTACCTAATGTTTCAGTGTTGGTGTCGGGTATGTAACTTTTGCTGGAAGAAGTATTTTCCATCCAAATTATAAAAGTTATGTAATTATTTAATAATTTATTTATTTATTTTATTTTACATTTGTTGACCGGGCTTGTCTAACTGGATATATGTCCATTTTCAGTAGAGGCCCGGGGAGAAAAGCTCCAAGACATATTTAAAAATGCAATGTAAAAAGAAGTACAGTAAAGATACATACAAACTGAAATATAGAAATAGTTGCAGTTAGGAAATAAAACAAAAAAGAAAAACTTTTTTTTTTTTTTTGTAATAGCAATAGATAAACATTCTTATAACAATACTAACTTCAATACTAGCAATAGATAAACATTCTTATAACAATACTAACTTCAATACTAGCAATAGATAAACATTCTTATAACAATACTAACTTCAATACTAGGAAT